>NC_072767.1:11165364-11185364 GCF_022539595.1 Amphiprion ocellaris | reverse complement strand
CCGCAGCACAACACACAATATCTGCTGGGATGTGAGAGCATGACTGTGGTTGGTGATGTTGCAAATGTAAGGATGGATTAGGTTGTTTATGAATGAGGAAATCAAATAGCGTGTGACTGAAAGAAGGCGGAGACAGAGAGAAACTCGAGGTTTACTGAGAAAAACCTGGTCCCGACCAGGTTAGAGTCATAGAGTCTGTTACTACGGTAACTGACCGAGAGCTTAAGTTACCTCTCTTTGTGAAACAGGGTAGAGTTACCCCTCTTTATCTGGTTTGAGTTACCTCCCTTTGTGAAACGGAAAACTCTGAGTTTCCCTCATTTCAGAGTTAACAAACTCAGCGTTTTCACTAAACCTGCTTCGTGAAACGGACCCCTGGTCTCTTTGGTCAGAAAATAATTGACTTAGGTCTTAAATAGGAGCTCAGTGAAGACCTTAAACCCACTCTGTGGATTTTAAAATTCACCCAGTTAAGACCAGTTTCTAAACAAAATACACTGTTGTGGTTATGTTGACCAAATGCAATGGTTGGTGTCTGTTTACGTTTTTTCCTTCCAAATATCACTGATGCTAAGTTCTTAGATATATGTTTTGACAGTGAGTCACACACTGCACAGGCTTTTATTTTAATCAGGTTTGCATGATAACCAACCTAAATGCTTTTATTGTCCAGCTGAGCTGACTGTGTTTGCATGGATACAGTATACTTAATGTCACCTCTCTGATTTTTGACATTAAAACTATTCCACAGGGGTTTTTGTGGTGGATTTTATTTAGTATGTCAAGTTTCAGAAACACACTCAGTATAATGACCAGCCTTGAGGAAATGATTCCTTCTGTTTGTGCCACATGTGGGGTCCCGCATGTGGGGTCTAGAACCATGTGTGTGTGTGAGTCTATTTTTGTCATTTTTTTGGATGTCATTATGTGGTGTGGGCAGTCTATTTTTACTTTCTCCCTTCCATCAAAGCCCTCCTTTATGCTCCTTTCTCCTAGCAAGGCATTTGGAAACTTGTTTTAAGCACCAGGCCTACCCTCTTATTTTAAAAGGAGGAATCATCTGTACGTTGCATGTTGCTTGTGTCTAATCATAACAACTCAGCATAAATAGATTGACTCTCCCCCTCTTCCATGATGTGGTTTATGAGTGGTAACAGATCACAAATATCCCCCCACCACTCTGACATCCCCAAACCCCAAAGTACATATGCTTCTAATTCTCTACTGACAAGGCAGAGTGGGGAGAGAACATCAGAAACCCAGATAGAGATAAAGAGGACAGGGAGAGAATGATGATTCCAGCAAAGAAAGAAGATGGATGGAAAATACAGATGATGACTTTTGCAGGTTTAGTGTTTTTACTTTATTAACAACATATCTATGCTGGGTATTTAGACAACTGAGAATGACAGAGAAAGACAAAGTGGGACTGACACAAGGACATGCTGTCTGGCAAGGGTGCCTGCAAGTTTCAATTAGCAATATTTATGATGAGTTTTAAACAGGTAGGCAAAATTCAAAATGAACACACGTGAAATGTAAATTATCCTTCATTGCACAAAAAACAAATGTGTACATTATCATGCAATATTGTACGGTATGCAGCAAACCAGTAGAGTTGCGCCACCATCAACAGAGAAAGCACAACTATTAAATGAACAAAAACATCACTGCAAAATAAAATCCATGAGGGAGCTGTAGAAAGAAAGTGGTGGTGGTGGGGTGGTGTGTGTGTGTGTGTGTGTGTGTGTGTGTGTGTGTGTGTGTGTGTGTGTGTGTGTGTGTGTGTGTGTGTGTGTGTGTGTGCATCTGCACTCGTGTCAGCACAAACAGACTGATTACAGCTGTTTGGGTAAATCACGGTGTTTAGAGCTGACGTTTAGATAGTCCCATTTCTGACCATGCCACATCAGGCTTCTGTTTTTCGGCCCCTGCAGATGGGCATTAACACATTATCTATAAAATCACATATTCCTCTTCTTATTCTTTTCCATTCAGTTTCTCCCTTAAAGAGTCGTCACTGTGAATCATCTGCTTCCATCTAACCCTGTTCTCTGCATCCTCCTCTCTCACACTAATTAACTTCATGTTTTCTTTCACTACATCTATAAACCTCCTCATCGGTCTTCTTCTAGGCCTCCTGCCTAGCTGTTCAAAACTCAGCATCCTTCTAACGATATATTCACTATCCCTCCTCTGTACATGCCCAAACTATCTCAGTCTGGCCTCTCTGGCTTCATCTCCAAAACATGTAACATGCGCTGTCCCTCTGATGTACTCATTCCTGATACCATCCATCCTGGTCACTCCCAAAGAGAACCTCAACATTTAAATCTCTGCTACCTTCAGCTCTGCCCCTAAACTTTTCCTCAGTGTCTCTAAACCAGACAACCTGTCTTGTTTCACCACCGTTTTCTACACCTTCCCTTTCATTCTTGCTAATACTCTTTTATCACACATCACACCTGACACTTTTCTCCATCTGTTCCAACCTGCTTTCACATGCTTCTTCACCTCTTTTCCACACTCTCCATTAATCTGAACTGTTGACCTAAGTACTTAAAATCCTCCAGCTTCTTTATCTCTACCCCCTGTAACCTCACCCTTCCACTTGGGTTCACATACATGCATTCTGTCTTACTGCAGTTAACCTTCAATCCTCTCCATTCCAGGGCACACCCCCACCTCTAGATTTTCCTCCACCTGCTCCCTGTTCTTACTACAGATCACAATGTAATCTGCAAACATCCTAGTCCATGGAGATTCCTGTCTAACTTCATTTGTCAACCTGCCCATCACCATAGTGAACAAGAAGGGGCTCAGAGGGGTGCCCATATAGCTCAATGGGTTAAGCGGGCGACCCATGTACAGGGTCTGGTTCCCGACACAGCGGCCCGGGTTCGATCCTTTGCTGCATGTCTTCCCCCCACTCTTCTTCCCCATTTCCTATCTGTCTCTCACTGCGCCTATCACATAAAGCCGAAAAGGCCAAAAAATAAAAAAAATTTAAAAAAAAGAAGGGGCTCAGAGCTGAACCTTGATGTAGTCCCACCTCCACCTTGAACTCCTCTATCACACCTACAGCACACCTCACAACTGTCTTACAGACCTCAAACATGTCCTGCACCACTCTAACGTCATTCTCTGCCACTCCAGACTTCCTCATGCAATACCAAAGTTTCTCTCTTGGCACCCTGTCATATGCTTTTCTCTAGCTCTACAAAGACACAATGCGGCTCCCTCTGAACTTCTCTGTACTTCTCTATCAACATTCTCAGAGCAAATACTGCATCTGTAGTACTCTTTCTGGGTATGAAACCATACTGCTGCTCACAAATGCTCACTTAAGTCCTTAATCAAGCTTCCACTACTCTTTCCCATCACGTATGGCTCATCAACTTTATTCCTCTGTAGTATCCACAACTCTGCACGTCTTCCTTGTTCTTAAAAATCCACACCAGCTCATTTCTCCTCTATTCCTCAAGCATCTTCTCACTCTCTAAGATCTTGTTGAACAACCTGGTCAGAAACTCTACGCCAACCTCTCCTTGACACTTCCATACCTCCACAGGCATGTCATCAGGATCAACTGCCTTTTCACTCTTCATCCTCTTCAGTGTCTTCCTCACTTCACCCTAACTAATCTTTGCCCTTAATCACGCTAGTCTGCTGCACGTCTTTTCCATCTCTATCTCTCTGCCTCGCCAACCTGTGTAAATCAGTCTCTCCCTCCTTACTGTCCAACCTAGCATGCAAGTCATCATAAGCCCTTTGTTTGGCCTTTGCCACCTCTACTTTCACCTCACAGTCCATCTCCCTGTACTCCTGTCTACTCTCTTAAATCCTCTCAGTGTCCCACTTCTTCTTAGCTAACCTCTTTCTCTGTATACACGCCAGCACTTCCTCATTCCACCACCTAGTCTCCTTATAACCACTAACAACACTGAACATCATTTCTTCAATGTCTAGCTTCAGACTTATCACTCTATCTGACACTCTTTTTTACCTCGAGAACATTCCCAAGAAACTCCTCCTTCAAGATAACTCCTACTCCACTTCTCTTTGTATCCATGCCATGATAAAACAGCTTGACCCTGCTCCTGAACTTCTAACCTTGCTACCTTTCCACCTGGTCTCCTGAACACACAGTACATCCACCTTCCTCATCTGCATCATGTCAACCAACTCTCTAGCTATTCCTAGTCCCAACATTCAAAGCGTCTACTCTCAATCCTAGACTTTTGACATTCCTCTTCTGTATGCCTACAAACACGTTTTCCTCCTCTCCTTCTTTGACCAACAGTGGCCCGTTTTGTGCCGGCACCCTTGTGGATCAACAGCACTGATGGCGGTCGTTCTTAAACCGGGCCTCGACCGATCCATTATGGAAGTTGTAAGATTGTTTTGCATGTTTGGTTTTACGTCGGACGCCCTTCCTGACACAACCTTCTGTATTTATTCGGGCTTGGGACATTGTAATAAATAAGACTTTTACTTTTATCATTATACGTATTCAGTATGTTTTACCGAGAACTACAATTATATAGATTGTGTGGTGTGAAAGGCAGTAGAACATTCCTCACTATGCCTTAAGGAGCTTTAAAAATCAACTGTAAAAAATAAATACATCCCCCCAAACATATATATTTTTTAACATTATCAATTAAAATGATATGTTGAAGCAAATGACAATTTTGTTAATTTTTCTTTCCATCAGACAAGTTAGCTGTCACACACAGAGCCATAGCTTATCAGCTGCATTTAAATCTTTTGTTATATAGCAGCCATCCTTGAGCCATCATCACAGCTGTCATGATACTATGTTTCTGTTGGTAAAAGTAGTAGTTAGATTTTCATCACACATTTAAAAATTTTCACTGATTAGGAAAATCATAAATAAACTAGCCTGATAATTATTTTAACACTTTGATTAGCTGCTATTGGTTTATCATTAGCTGTTTATTAATGCATTGGTATGTATTACAAATCACTTGATGTTCTGTCCAATCTCACATGAAAGGCAAACATTGCATGCATGCTGTGGCTCTCTCCATCACTGTGGTGGGTATGACTGAATAAAGCGCTGAGGAAAATTAACATAAAAATGCCTTATGTCAGAATGACAGAATACTGTCACTGAAACACATGGATGAAGAAGCAATGTTACACTTCCCTTGTGTGAGAAGAATAGACCTAGGGTAAGCTTATAAAACCTTGGCAGGTTTTGGTGAGTGAGGTGAGTAAACGATACTTCTGATCAGAAGAGAGAATAACTGTCCATAATGCTAGAGGAACTGTAGGGCCATATGTAAAATAAAGATTCAACTATGACCTAAAAAACGCAAGAAAACAATATCTCTACTCAAGATTCAATTGGTGTTTGTTGTCTTCTTGATGATGGCTGTAAGCTGTCTGACCAGAAGTGATGGCTCCAGGCAAGTGTCTGCCAACAGTCACCTGCCGTAACCTCAGTACACACACCTCTCCTTTCATTTACCTTGTGTGGGTTACAAAGGTATGTTTGAGTGAGAGTGTGTGTGTGTGTGTGTGTGTGTGTGTGTGTGTGTGTGTGTGTGTGTGTGTGTGTGTGTGTGTGTGTGTGTGTGTGTGTGTGTACATGGAATTACTATACATCACACTTTGTGTTGACATGTAAATGGCTTCCCTTTGTGTGAGTGTGTTGCTAAGTAACATGTACCAGATGAAGCAGAAACCATGTGTGCAGTGGCAGCTCTCCTGGTAGTACGTAGAGATCCCAAACTTTCAATAACTTTTATTCAGTAACTAATTAAACTGTCACCTCTGCAGGCTGTGTGATATATGGCTGCAGGTTGCGTGTGATTGGATGTGCCCTGGCATGTCCTCACAGCAAAGACAAATTTCAAGGTCAGATATCTTGTGCTGCAGCGTCTTACACACGTCATCCACTGCATTTCTTAAGTATATCATAATGAGATGGGACATTTTTCAAAAGATTAAGATAATCGTGCTTTGTTCCAGGAGAGTTTTGAAATGTTGGAGAAGGCTTTGCAGTTCACACACAGGCAAACAGACTGTTTTGACATAATAGCTACTTTAAGTAGAACTGTCAGGTCAGGCCAGTTCAGGTAAACAGACAAGCTCATGCCATGTACAAAGCACAGCAGTCTGTGCTAACTTGAAATCTACATATTGATCTTGAATGGTATACCTGTAAATGGTAAATAATCTGCCCTATATACCACTTTTCTACCTTATTGGTACTTAAAACTGAGGTCATAGGTCATCGACCTGGTGTCAGCGTAAGAAAGAGAGAGGACATTTATACTTGACACCAGACACACAGCAATCGATAAAGATTCCACCAGGTAAGGTAGAGGTGCTGGGCTGCTCTATTATTGCCAAATTCTCACTAATGGGGGTTCTGGAATTGATATGTCCTTCAAGGCAGATTCTCTCATGAGCTGGGATGACCTCCGGTGTGTTACCTCTTAATGTCATTAGACCAATCTTCCCAGTGGTCTTTGCTTTGTTTCTGAGTTCAAGCGTTTTCAAAACCTGTCTATAGCCATAGACAGTGGAGAGGTCAGATATGTCTTGGTCCTGGCAGTGCTCTGCATACAGCATGTCAAGGGTGTTTGTGCCAATTAGAATTGGCAGATCAATGCTGGAGCGCAAGTCAGGAACAACTAAAGCTAGGGTCGAAATTTCAGGTTGTGCGTCAATGAATTCTTTGGGAAAGCCAATGTTGACCTCTACATACCCCAAATATGGGACAGCTTGACCATTTGCACCCTCAACATCAAGTTTATCAATAGGTTGGATAGGCTGGTTTGACAGGTTTTCATTGTAGAAGGAAGATGATATTGTAGTCACCTGTGACCCAGTATCTAACAGGGAGTTGCAGTTCACTCCAGCTACAGTTACACTGGCTGTGCATTTTCGACCAATTAACCCTGTTGGTAATTTAGGATGGTGTCTTGGGTTGGGTGTATGTGACGAGGTCTTTAGTGCAGCTTTAGGTGTGGGACTTGCAGTGGTGTTGGTTCCAGTTTGTCCCTCAACTGGAACAGAGCTTAGTTTAAAGTTGGTCTAGCCTGTTCTTCCCAGGCCTTTTGCTTGGCTCTTAATGCCTTTCGTTTGGTCTCAACAGCATCAGGATTGGGCTCGCTAGTGCATGAGGTGGCTATATGCCCATCATCACCGCAATTAAAGCAGTACCATGCACGGGGTTTCTTGTTATTTTTGCTTACACTTTCACTCCATTGTGGGCGGCTCTCTGTTTTGGTTTCACTGGGCTTACTTTTCTTGGGTTTTGGTAGTGCTGTGTTAGACCGTTTGGGTACAGACTCACCAAGTGAAGCTCTCAGGGATGTGAGCTGTTCTTGGAGTTGTGCAATTTGCTTCTGTAATTTATTTGTCACTGTGTGAGTCGTGTCATCTGAAGTAGCTGCCATATCTACGTCTGGGTACACATTTAGGGGGTTGGACTGCACCTTTAATTTTGTGAGGCCCAAATGTTGCTTCATGCGGTTGGACTTAGCAGCTTGCTTATCCTCCTCAGTTCTCAGTAAGAGCAATAGTTCGGAAAATGGGGGTGGACTGCATTTCTTTTGCTCAAGTTGGAGACTGCTAATTAAGCTGTTGTTCCAACATCCTCTACAAAACTGTTTAAGCAGCTGACGGTCAAAATCACTAGCTGGAATACCACCACCCTTCAAAACTTTACTCAGTGTGGTCTGTAAGCGATGCAAGTAGGCTGAAGGATTTTCACCTGCGTTTTGATTTGTGTTGAGGAACTTTGCAAATAGTTCATCAACATCATCAACAGTCCCATAGGCTGAATCAAGGAGACTCAGAAAATCGTGGGGGCTAGAAAGGGGACCCAGATGCTTGACAATGTTGGCAGCTGGTGGTAAGAGACTTTCTATCATTTTCCTGACAACCTGTCTTTCAGGGATGGAAGAGTCAGCAAGATAAAACTCCACATTACTGTGCCAGGTTTCATAGTCAACTTCCATGTTAGGACAGGGGCTTTTTCCAGAGAAGAGCTTGAGCTTAGAGGGGCTTGGGTAAGTCTGAGACAAATCACTGCTTTTGACAATGTGTTCAACTATCACCCTTTGGACTTCAGGTGTCTGAATCTGCTCAGGTGACAAGAGGGGAACTGGGCTCTTAGCAGCAGTCGAGGCATAAAGGTTCGATTTTGTGGCAGGCTGGGGGGTAGGAGTAACTTGGTGGGCCTGGGTTTGATCTGGTGACACAGGTGCTACCCCATCTGCATCAGGAGAAGGCTCCTCAGAAAGAACTGCCTCTTCACCGTCGGTGGATTTCTGTATGTTGCTTAACTCTTTGAGTAGTATCTGTTCATAGTCTGTGCCACTCAGTTTTGCAACACCTTTTAAGTTAGCTAGGTAAGTCTGAGTTATCCCTGAAGATAGCTTAGTACTATACAGTGGGGATAAAAGCTGAATTGTGTGAGTAACACGAGGGTCACATGTAGGTCTTTGGCATGGCAATTTGCCTTGGAGTGCTTTAATAGCTGTGCCAAACTGAAACTCAACTATAGTCGTGTTTTGAAAGTCAGGGTCAGAACTATCAACTTGTACTGTCCTGGAAATTGAACCATATTCCTGCAAAAACTCAACTAGTTCCTCATCTACTTGTGTACCAGTTAATCCACTAATTAAAATGGAGTTGGGTACCTTAATACTCTGAGACTCAATGACATCCATTCTGCAATAGGTGCAAATCGTGTGTCAGACTGTGATAAAACTGCCAAACTGTATTCAGTACAATTTAATAATTTTGTTCTCAAAAATCAACTCCTCCTGGCTGGCTCGCCAAGTTTTGTGTAGCACTTGCTTAGATGTGGGCCAATAGCAAAGCTAGGTAGTTAACTAGGTTCTGGAGGAGTTAGTTAAGAAACAGATATATTTGCAATTTATAACAGCCGGCAGATTTATTGCAATTTAACACAATAAACAATTGTGTTACAGTACAATATAAAAAAGTTACAAAACCCCAAAAACACAAAATAGAGTCTCTTTGCATAAGAAAATAAACAGTAAAATAAAACAGAAAATGTCCTGAATGTCTCTCTTGGGGGTCTCCTTGGTTTATGTCCCTCCTTGTGTCACTTGTTCATTAAAGTTTTCTCTCTTTACCTCTACTCTACCCGGGTAGGATAAATGTGTGTAGTTCTGATTGTTCCTTCTCTGGAAATCCTTGGAAACAACACAGTTGATTCTTCCAACGACGGTTGAAACAGCTGGCCACACTGCCTCAAACGTTCCTCTCCAGAAGTTCTCGCTGGGTCTGGCTCGCCATCGTGTTCAGCAGAAACTTAATCCAAGTATCTAATCCAGTCAAAAAAACAGTCTGCACATACAGTACAGAGCAATCAGCATAAATCATCACAAAGTGCTTCTATTCTATATCAAAATGAATGAATGAGATCTCATCAAATTCCAAAATCCATGTTCTTAGCTGTTCTTTACACTGTTTTTAACCCTATTCAAATTTAAGGCCTTTCAGTGCAACTTTAAGAGCATTCCAGTCAAAAAATACATTATTCTGAAATGTTAAATTCACAGAAGAATAACTGTGTCATATTTAACCTGAAATAACTCATTTTCCATGAATTGAATGATTTTAACTTTCAAAACAACATTAAACCAACAATAGTTGTTTAACATACACTTATCATGAATTTGCGTTATGTAAACACATTTAAACACAATATTACAAAACATTCAATGCTTCAGTAATTTACTCCAACTGGTTTTAGCTTATCTTAACTCTATACTAGGGTGACCAGACGTCCCGATTTACCCGGGACCGTCCCGTTTTTGAGCCCTGCGTCCCGTGTCCCAGCGGATTTTACTACCCCCATTGTTTTGTCCCGTTTTTATACAAGCGCGGTCCCGGGCGTCCTGGCTTTTTCCTTCTTCCCCTCGTCAATCAACACGCACCACACTACATGTTATTAGCCAAAATAGTGCATTATGGTTAAAACGTGTTGTCTTTGGGCCATGTATATGTCAATCAAAGTGTTGTCATGGTAATTTATATATGAACCTATTAAAAAACTTGTCGGCCCTCCGTGTGTCTGTATCTTGATGCTCATTGGTCCGTGGTGTTGTGTTTATACGTTCACAACAGCCAGCTCCACGCCGCGGCTCGAATGAATCAGTTCACCGGCACAACATGCCAAAAAGAAAATCGAGGCTAACTACAGAGCTCCTGGAGCAATACAGCTTTTTAAGAAAAGTTTCAGGAAACGAAAATGCAGCATTTTGCTCACTGTGTAAGTGTGAGTTTTCCGTTTCTCATGGTGGAAAAGCCGACGTGCAGAGCCACAGCAAAACTAGCAAACACAAGAGGTGGGAACAGGTGGGAAGTAGCTCTGTTAGCGCATTTTATGGACCTGCAGCTGCTGGCGATCAAGAACTTAAACGTGCTGCTCAGGAGGCCACATTTGCCTACCACCTGGTGAGACACAATCAAAGCTTTCGTTTCGTTTCGAAAAAATGCGCTCCACAGGGGCATTTGTGCCAGGAATCCTGGCACAAATGCCCCTGTGGAGCGCATTTTTTCAATAATGAACAATACATGGACTGATGAGAGAAACCGCATGTCGTTGGACACTTTGAAAGCACTGCTTATTACTCGGGTTAACATTCATGTTAGCTGCTCTGAGTTTTATGAAAGCATAACTCCAAACCATAGCTTCCTTAAAAAGGTACACTCAAGTTTGAAGTATTAAAGTGGAATAGAATTCCCATCTTCATTACATAAGTGCAAATTTTGATTGTTTTGTTCACCTGTTTTTGTGGTGAAATGTTTAATGGTTTAAATTCCACTTAATTTACCAATTATTTTACTTCCATAATATATTGAGAGTCAAATGTGTTCATGCTGTAAAACATTCATTGACTTCAATAAATTTCTTCTTGCAGAGAATCTGTCGTGTAACGTTATATGTTTGGGTCAAAATTTAGTGTCCCAGTTTTTAATTTTGAAAATCTGGTCACCCTACTCTATACACGCAGACATGAAATAGCTACGCTGCACAAGCTAGCGGTTTGCTACGCTATTAGCTTAGTTAGCTACTTAACTCACCGGAGCATCAATAGATGAAAACACCACCCGACTCGTTTACCACCGGAGCAACACACCGTCAAAAAGTAAACCGAACCGGTAGGTTTCCATCATCTTTCATACTGAATTCGTCAGCTAATTTAGCTGGTCTATTTCTACTTTCCTGCTATTTTATTTCTTCGTGGCTTAGCTTCTGCTACTCCTCTCCTCTCTGTGTCTCTGCGCGCCTGCAGCAGCGTCTGCTCAGAAGGGCTGCGCAGAAGATCAACAGACCCAACGTCAGGGAGTTAACCCTTTAGTGGCCATGCATTTCTATGCAGGTTACATAAGCTAATATTTTTTTGACATATTGTCATGTCTAAGGAGTTACTGAACATAACTGTGTAAATTGAAACATAAAAAGAAAGACCTAAAAGGGTCAAATAATTTTTTACAAAACATGCTCTACTGTTTGGTAGAGGTCAATATTTCCAAAACCAGGGGGTCTGTTCATAAAAAATGAATTGATTGTTGTTATTAGTGCCCCAAGGAAATAAAAAAATATAAAGAAATAATTTTTTCGTTGCTTTTTTCTTGGTGAGGATGTTAAAGGGCTAAGTTGTGAATTACTGCTATATAAATAAAACCGAATTGAATTAAAAACATAATTTTCTTGTCTAACAATTAAATGTTCTGATCGTTCTCACCAATGGCAGCTAAAACAGAGAACTTAGCTAATGTGTAAATGAACATAAAACTGTTAGATTACTTGTTTGTCTATGTCCACATTCACCACAGAATGGAGGAGCTACAGAATGGAAACAATATGTGGGACTGTAAAGTGTGTTTTTATGTTCTGTGATGCCTTTCAGGCAGGGCAGGGTTTCATGTTAAAGTACAGAAACAGTGTAAAGCTTTTTCATATGTTCCTGCTGATGTGATTTTACAAACACATGAAGTAATGCAAGAATAGTGTTGCATTGTCAGAGGTTTATTACTTCAAACATGAACACAAGAGTAGGTGGAATCACTGTTATGTTACCAACAGGAATCCCATGGGGAGACAGTGTCTCAGTGTATGAAGCTGATTCCAGCACAGAATGATTTATTGTGAGATCAAAGTCACATTTAATTGCAGAGATTTCCAAAAGAAACACTTCAGCACAATATTGTCTGATTTGAGCAATGATTTTTAGGAAGATGCATGTGCATGTGTTTGTGATTGTACTTGTAGCACAACTACATGTTTGAATCATGAAACCAGAGAGCTTCTTCACTGTAGCCAAATCCAAACTCCATTCTGTAATATTCCTGCCCTTGGTTGCGGGTGTGACCTCACAAACTCACACACACGTGCATGCGTACACACTTACACACACACACACACACACACACACACACACACACACACACACACACACACACACACACACACACACACACACACACGTTACAGTTTTTCTCAATTGATAAGACACTAAATTCCATTCACTGCACACAGCCACCAACGGACTGCACACATTTCTCAAAAACAGGAATCTGCTGTCAAAACCTTGAACACTATTCATGGTTTGTATACACACAAAACTCTGTGCTCTTTTTACAAAAGACTGAAGACGTTTTTTGCTCATTTGAACACATTTTTCATTCATAGCACACATTTTTCAGAAAGTGAACACTAGGAAGGAGAATTGGGACACTGTTCCAAAACAGTTGTCACAATTAAGACACAACAGGTCAAAGCTGAAAACACTTTTGCCAATGAACTGCACACTATAAAACCTGTTGGGAAATAGCATAAGCTGTTCAGAAAGCAATCTGTAAGGTCAGCAGATGGTAAGGATGGTGCATAAAGTAAATTTTTCAGGTTTATTGTGGTTTACTTTACATGGTATGTTGTTTGTCACTTCAGTGACATGTCTATACTGTAACAATACAAGCAGTCAGAAATGTTTTGAGAACACTGTAAAAAAAATCTAATGCACAATTCTGGTTCACAAGTGCTGGTAAAATTACAGAATGTGTACATGACTGACTTTTTCTCTGTTTGGTGTGCGTTTGTTCCAGAGAGTTTTTCAGTTGTATTCTGATGATACACATGAATACATCTGGGACAATGTTAGTTGTCATAGAGGACCATTGATACATGAATGGTTTAATATGAACCCTCAAGTTACAGTTTATTCTTACAGTTTTTCTCAATTGATAAGACACTGTTCCTGAAAAATAGCACACATTTCCCAAAACACTGCACACTATTTTTTTGAACACAATTCACAAAGCACTGCACACTTGTGTCAAAAGCGCACTTTATTGTCAAAATTTGAACTTTGTTTTCAAAATTAAGACACACGAAGCAAAACTAGGACACTGCACTGCTAAATACAAAACACTCTTCTCTCACTGTGTTTTCACAATAAGTATAAAAAATGATACAGTCCTCAGAAATGACAACTTAAACACAAATGCATCCTATAAATGAATCAGAGGGGACCATTGCAGTGCTTGATTGTACATTATAAAATAAAAATAATGTTAGAGAAAAAAAATACAGAACTGTATTGTACACAGTACAGTATGCAAATATTTACACCACGTCTGCATCAATTCTTTCAGCCTGGTCAGACCACAGGACCTCATCAACATCACAAGCTATGTTTTCTCTGGAAAGAAAGACCTAGTGTGTCTGATCCAGCCTGACATGCATCAACAGAAACATCACCACATGCTAAGACCATTGATTGCAAGAGATTTTCTAAGTATGGCTGCCGCTAATATACCTTCCACCTCCATGTAAGGAAGAATTCTTCTATAGGATTCAGAAAGGGAGAATATGGCGGCAGAAAAAACGCAATAACTTGAGGTTTATATTGAACCATTCCCAAATCAATAGTCCTCTATGAAAACTAACATTGTCCCAGATGTATTCATGTGTATCATCAGAATCCAACTGAAAAATTCTCTGGAACAAATGCACACCAACAGAGAAAAAGTCAGTCATGTACACTTTCTATAATTTTACCAGCACCTGTGAACCAGAATTTTGCATTAGATTTTTTACAGTATTCAGAACATTTCTGACTGCTTGCATTGTTGCAGTATAGACATGTCACTGAAGTGACAAACAACATTTACATACCATGTAAAGTGGTCCAGGACCAGGTGCATGGGCAGGTCCAGGTTCTGGTTCTGGTTCTGGTTCTGGCTGTGGTCTGGGTCGTCCACGTCCTCTTCTTCCAACATGACCTCTTGCTGCTCTGACATCCATCCTGAACAGCTAATTCTGCTTCCCAGCAGGTTTTATAGTGAGCAGTTCATTGGCAAAAGTGTTTTCAGTTTTGACCTGTTGTGTCTTAATTGTGACAGCAGTGTTGGAACAGTGTCCCAATTCTCCTTCCTAGTGTTCACTTTTTGAAAAATGTGTGCTATGAGTGAAAAAGTGTGTTCAAATGAGCAAAAAACGTGTTCAGTCTTTTGCAAAAAGAGTGCAAGAGTTTTGGAAAGTGTGTGCAAACCATGAATAGTGTTCAAGGTTTTGACAGCAGAGTCCTGTTTTTGAGAAATGTATGCAGTCAGTTGGTGGCTGTGTGCAGTGAATGGAATTTAGTGTGTTATCAACTGAGAAAAACTGTATAACAAGTAACGATTTGTCACAAGTTGAAGTACCAATTGTCAATACATATGGCAACATTTGATAAACTTTAAAGAGTAAATGCATGTATTACAGCTGTGATCTACTTTTCGCTTTGTAGAATTACTCTGTTGCATAATTAGAACTGTTAAAATGAGCAACACTTAGTTTGCTCACTTAATTTATTGAGTTAAAACAAAGCAGCCACAGAAAAATATATTATGACAAGAATAAACCCACTTTCTAGGCCATACAGCTACTTCATTTTTTATTTTAACAGATATTCATCATACCAAAAAGATATGGTACGGAATGGTATGGTACGTTACGGTACGGTATGGTATGGTACATATATGATTAGACGAATATTGGTAGCGTGCTTCATCACAAACAGGAAATTAAGAGTAATTAATCTTTCCTTACATTTATATTTAATCAGCTATCTGTCTAATTTTCTCTCTCTGCTTTTCAGCAGTTACATAATTCTTTTTCAGTTGGCTATGCAATAGAGCCTATTATCTGGAGAGTGTAAACACTAGTATTTCAGCTGATAGTTTTTATTTATCATTTGTGCCATCTGTACTTCATTATACTAACTAATGTGAATTAAAAGCTGTTTGGGAAAAAACATTCTTATTGGAAAGGTAGCTTGGTATTTCTTTTATTCTGGAGTAATAAATATTATCATATCTATTTGCCATTAGAAAGTGCTGAAAAACTTAACACTCTAAGTGGTGCTGCTGTCAGCCAGCAGTTACTTTGGATGAAGATCTAACCACCAAGTTTAATCTGAACTGAAACAAGTTCAAAATACAAAAGCAGTGACAGCTATATGATATATTCTGTTTGCTTCTATGAAACAATACACGATAGGCTGTCACACAAGAACTCAGTACTTGTAAAGACTTATAAATGAAATATGAAATTAAAAAGCCAGTTCTTACCCTATTCTTCACAACACAGCATTAACAATAATTATTCTGTGCTATATCTAGATTTTTCATGCATTACACTGAATGTATCATGATGAACAACACTATTTGGGTGTATTCATAAAGCGTCTAAAAATAAAGCCATGTGTTAGACTGAACACCTGGTTTTATTTCTTAGTCGTTCTTTGTTACCCATCCCAGCCACTTTACCAGCTGTGCAGACACCTACGCAGCTAGCAACATTTGCACCGATTCTGTGGTTTGGAGTGAGTCTGTGTGCTCATGTGATAAAACCAATTCTTTCAATCATTTTAATCTACTTTCTCTACTCATCACTGAATGTACTGTATATGAAATTAAGTCAAGAACATTTTCACAAAATTTTTGCTTAACTTCAATTTTTTAAAAACTTTGACAGGTGAAAGCCTCAATTTGGGAAACTCACACCTGTTTTCAGGTTTACATTCCCCACAGGAAGTGAGCAAATTTTGGAGCAATTTCTGCCACTTGTTACTTGTTGTTATAGACAGGTTTGCTTTCACAAGCTGGTGAGTGGACAGATTCCAGAGAGTTAAGTTAGGTAGAAAACACTTTAGAATTATTTCTTCATTTTTGTTTCTGTCTGTGGTCTTCAAGGAAAGGAGTATTAAAAACGAGGGATGCCAGGAGCTCCACAGACATTTACGCACAGCTGGTAAACAATCAGTTTCCAAGATATAAATGCAGAGCTGTGATAAAGTGAAAAGAAGAAAAACACTGTCAGCAACTACAGCAGTAGCTGAAGTAGATGTGTTACATTTCTTCTGCTTCTTCTGTACTCATATGTGGCAGTTATTCACCATTTCTTGGCTTCATCCTTCAAATATTTTGTTCTGAGGCTGTTTGTGTACAGAAACATGACAAACTAAACCTGGTTAAACCTTTAAATTGTAAAACAGATATCCATATCATATACTGAGAGTCTAAAATGACTGAACTGGCTTTTGAAAAAATGATGATGAAGTTTGTATTTCTGTGTTATTTTATAGAACAATAAGGCACTCTTTACAAAATAAACAAAACAAAAGATTGTTTCTATTTAATTAGGACAAGTGTGGATGATAGGGTTGAGGTCAATGTTATAAAATCACCAAGAACATATTTCATTTTTCAGCACTGACACATACAGGTAATTCAGAAAGTATTTCAGACCCTATCACTTTTTGCAAACTTTATTGTGTTATGAATGCAGTTTTAAAAATATATAATTGCAAGTTTTGCACATGAATCTTTTGGGAGTCCACATTATCTCTAGTAGACGCGTTCTAGATAGAGAATGCGTCTACTAGATCACTATGTGCTCTTCTAAGTATGCTGACCTGAAGTCAATGTCAATGTCAATGTCAGATTTATTTATATAGCATATTTAAAAAGGCCTATGGCCAACCAAAGTGCTTTACAGTAAAATAATCATTAGTAATAAGACAACAATAAAAGCAAAACAATAAAACAGTGAAATAAAACAGATAAAAGATCCAGTAGAGGTGTCTCTGCTCTGCCAAAGGCCAAGGTGAACAAATGGGTCTTAAGACATGTTTTAAAAATGGAGAGGCTATTGGCAGACCACACAGAGAGGGGCACTGCGTTCCACAGCGTGGGAGCCACAACTGCAAAGGCTCAATCTTCTCTGGTTTTCATGAGAGATCGAGGAATGTCCAGGTCCATCTGGTCAGCTGACCTAAGGGCTCTGGAGGGTTAATGCACCTTAAAAAGGTCAGATAAACATTCTGAGGCTAGTCTATTCAAAGACTTAAAAACACATAAAAGAATCTTAAAATCAATCCATTGCCGAACTGGAAGCCAGTGAAGTGAGGAAAGCACCGGTGTTATGTGCTCGCGTGTCTTTGTCCCAGTTCGGAGATGAGCTGCTGCATTCTGAACAAGCTGCAGAGGGTTGAGTTCCAACTGGCCAATGCTGACATACGGGGAGTTACAATAGCCCCAGCGTGACGTAATAAAAGCATGGATAACTTTTTCTAGATCAGCCCTTCTTAGATAGGGTTTGACTCTGTCTAGAAGCCAAAGCTGAAAGAAGCTAGCCTTGACCACTGAGCTGATCTGCTTGTCTAATTTAAATGCCCCATCAATTACAACACCAAGACTCCAAGCCTGCAATTGTATATAAGGTGCTAGTGGGCCAAGGGAGCTGGCAAGGACCCGGACCAGGGAGAGGCGACTGAACAGGACAATCTCAGTTTTGTTTTTATTTAATCTTAAGGAAGTCATTGTGCAATAGACATAAGCTAAATCTGTGCCCCCAATCTGCGGGCACATGTCAGAAAATCATGAGCACAGTGTTATCTGAGTGATTATCTGATTTACACAACTCTTTTTTCTCAGCTGACGCTAGAGGGGCTTTGGAAGCATGTTCTGACTAAAAGTCATCTGATACAGGAACTGTTCCTTTCCTAATTAATATCATTCCTGTGGTGATGTATAGTGGTGGATTTCAGTTTCTGAAATTCAACAAATGCACAAACCTTTCCAAAACTATATTGTCCACTTACGGGTTACTGAATGTAGATTAGCAATTTCATGCATATAAAACAAAATAATCTACAACACAATAAAGAATGAAAAAAGTGAAAGGGGTCTGAAGAACAACACGGAAACTGCATTTAAAATTCTATGTAAGATACACAAACTGCACTTAAAGAAATGAAACACATCCCTGGGTTACACATCTGTTTAGCAATTTTAGAGCTGTTTTCTTGGGACCCTCATCTTTTCATTGAGTCTATCAGGTAGTGGTTATTGCCAAGTTCTATAACTATTATATGGTTCTATATAATAAATTAGAGGTGATTGTTGTGTGATTTCAAATGTTAAAGCTTAAGTGAATAACTTGCAGCCTAGGAGTTAGGTTTGACTGACAGCCGGTTAGGGCTAACCAGGTCCTCCAAGAACTCCTGTATCGCCAAAGAAGCTGATCTCTTCAAATAAAGGTTCGGTGTTATTTGACTTGATTCAGAACACTGCTTTAGCTTAGAACACTGATTTTAAATGGGTCATTCATACTCAGAAGATTGATGAGTAAAATTTATGAGTCACATCTAAAGGTTTGGCTGCTATTTGAAGAAACACTGTATCGTGAGGTTGTGTCAAAGGTTGTACGCTTCTGGAAATACTGCTGGTTGAATTTGTGTTAAGTCTTGACACTACAAGATTTCTAAATTTGCTGTATGGACTGACTATTGATCCATTTGCTCATTCATGGATGTTTATGTTTTCGTTTAGTCTGAAACAAAACACAAAAGACAGTGATGAGGTCAAAAGAATGTAGAAAATATGGTGCAGCAAGTACAATAATGTTGTCGTTGTGTAGTGGAAACTAACATAGAAAACTAATAAAAATCAGATTTGTATCTAATATACATCAAACGGAATGCTATGGCATTTCTTCGTCAAACTTTTCTTACACTGAAGACAACAGTGGAACAAGTATTAATTCATTGCCCTAAGTTCAGCAAAGAACTGCTTGCATCTTTTTAGTTCTTTATTATTTTCTGAATTTCCCCAGACTACAATGCACATTGGGACTACTTAAGTTAGTCAAACCCCCCACACAGGTGTATGTGCCATATATTTGTTTAATCTAAACTATATCTGATTATCCTTATTACAGTTTTTCTCAATTGATAAGACACTAAATTCCATTCACTGCACACAGCCACCAACTGACTGCACACATTTCTCAAAAACAGGACTCTGCTGTCAAAACCTTGAACACTATTCATGGTTTGCACACACTTTCCAAAACTCTTGCACTCTTTTTGCAAAAGACTGAACACATGTTTTGCTCATTTGAACACACTTTTCACTCATAGCACATATTTTTCAGAAAGTGAACACTAGGAAGTAGAACTGGGACACTGTTCCAACACTGCTGTCACAATTAAGAGGAAAACATTGGACTATTCTGAAGTGGCCTTCCATGAGCCCTGATCTAAATCCTATTGAACATCTGTGGAAGGAGCTGAAACATGCTGTCTGGAGAAGGAACCCTTCAAACCTGAGACAATGGAGCAGTCTGCTCATGAGGAGTGGACCAGAATACCTGCTGAGAGGTGCAGAAGTCTCACTGACAGTTACAGAAATGGTTTGATTGCAGTGATTGCCTCAAAAGGTTGTGCAACAAAATATTAAGTTGAGGGTACTATCATTTTTGTCCAGGTCTGTTTCATGAGTTTATTTTTAAGAATAATTCTGTTAAACCACGATTCAAAAGCAATGTCTGATTTTCATTGGTTAATTTTCATAGAATTTTTATTCATTATTACTTTTGTCAGATTCAAATTATTTCTGTTTCCATTGTGAGTTTTTTTTTTTTCATTAAC